>NC_060288.1:36370838-36416370 GCF_021613505.1 Equus quagga | reverse complement strand
GGGTCCTGTCCCCATGCCTGCAGCTCTTCCTGCCCATGGGTCCTGTCACCATGCTATTCTGTACTGTTCTCTAAATAAAAGAGCACCACTGACAGACCTTGAGAGTCCAAGAAATCTTTCTTTCGACGACTTGGCTCACCGACCCACAACATTCAAGCATTTAAAAGCTCAAAGAGTCCTTACTACTGGAACGTAATTTTTTACTACAAAACACATGATCTAAAAGGAGAATCCCAGTGGAAATAAATGATGGTAGAAAGGCAAAGAAAAATGAAAGAAATCGAAGAAAAAACACTCCCCCATCCCCTGCCTTTGCACCTATGCATACACCTGCCTTTCTCATTTGCCCCTCTCGCCTTCTAAACAGTTCTGGAAAACTTCCGTTCTGCCCCAAAGATCTCTTCTTGGTAATTCACGCTGAACCTAGGGAAAATGTTGTGTTGATTTCTATGCGTAGGAAAATTTAAAGCAAAGAATCTCAAACTTAGAATCTAAAAAAAAAAATGTCTCAAACTTATTTTCAGCATGTTTAAAGAAATCCTTTAGTAAAATGTTTATTTCACATATCCATTTGAACATCACCATTTTGTATTTTATATTTAAGATTTTTATACTTAAAGTGCACCTCACATACCAGTAAAGTTTTCCTTTTGTTTATTTTCAGCTGACATCCAGTAGCAAAACTTATATGCATTCCTAGAAACGGCATCCTGTTTTATCCAGAACGGCCCTGAAATGCGGAAGCCGGAGAAACGCCCGACACCATGATGAAAAGCTATTTCGTATTCATAAACCTGCACGCCTGTCAGGGGATTTCGCTGACATGTTTCAAAAGACTGAAGAATGAAATCTTTCTCTCGTTTGCCTCTTTAATTCAATGGTCAAATACGTGTAAAAGTATTGCTCCTTCACAGTTTGTAAATAAAAGCTTGAGTTTCAAATACCCTACAATTAGCTTCATACTCATTTTATTCCATGTTCTAATTTTTTGATGTTGATTTTAGCTCTTTGTGATCAGATGATCCAATTGAAGGCAAAGGAAAATGTCTTTGGTGTTTTTATAAAATGTGCACAGATTTGCAAAGCAGTACACAAAACTAAAGGAAGAATGAGCCTCTCTAAGAGAGTCAGGATGGCCGTTTGGTGGAAGCCACTCAGTAATGTAGAGCACAACTTGGTCAGCTCTCATCACCTACAACTGTACTTGTCCTGTTCTAAGTGGGCTCTCCACTCACCGGAAAGGGGGGGATGGTCCATGTGCCACAAAGCCTTAGGGTCCAAAGGGTTTGTTAGCCATCGCTAACAGAGAGGAATTTTTCTACACACACTTTTAAACATCGATATAAAATCTTGCCTGACTCTCCACCACCCAGGGCAACGTTCTCTAACTGTGGTCCTGGTACCATCAGCTTCAGCATCACTTTGGCTTACTTGAGAACAACAGAAAATGCTAGGCATGAAAACATACATGATAGTTCAGAATCTCTGTGGTTTGTGCCCAGGAAGGTGTGTTATACTTTCAAGATGCTCCAAGTGCTTATCGGCATATATTTGTGCCTTACCAGTGTGTCCCTGGGTTCTGTGGAAGCAGTGACCTCTGAATTTGTTATCTGTGTTCCCAGAGCCAGGTAGAGACTTCAGAAGTCCCGTTAAGTGTTCATTGACTTGGATTACAAGAGCTGCCTGGGGAGGGATTGCCTGATAGAGAGGGGTGAATCAGTGGGTCACAACTGTCAACCTCTGGGAGGAAGGTATCAGAGGACAGGACGTCATGGGAATGCCCATAAGTGACACCATTCAGACAACAGTGGACGTTGTTCTTCGGTGAGAATACTCATGAATGCTAAGCCCAGACTGAGCGTGAGCAGCTTTTACTCCTTTTAAAGCCACTAGGTGTGCATTCCCACCAACAGCCATGACTCTGCTCTGCTCAGCAGAAGTGCCTCGCAAGCAGGGAGGGATGCGTGAGCACAGCATGTCTTGGGGCCCTTTTGAAGATTTCTGACATGATAAATTGGACAAAATACTGGGACAACATCCATTAACTGAGGCTGTTCCAGACAAACCAGGATGCATGGTCATTTCGTCATTAGAAATAAATGCCACTTCTCTTGAAAAACCGAGGTGAGTGGCAGCGAGCAGAAATTGGTAGATTTTGCATTCCAGAAGACCAGTCCTAAGCAGTGTCATCTATTTCATAGTTATTTTTATGAACTAATTGTATGTGTAAGTGTTTTACTTCCATAAAACTTAAGGCAACTCTACTGGGCAAACTTGCCACATTTAATTATTCTCAAAATGTAGAGCAAAAAATGCAGTTAGAAGAATGAGGCACACACTCTGCCATTTAGAACAGGTCTGTCTTCGGGGACTTTCCTTCTGTCCCAGTTACAAGCATTCTCGGGGGCGTGAGGGGACCTATGTTCAAGGACTGTTAGGAGACTTGAAAGAGATTCCATGAAATTTGCTATTAGGTTTATACTCTCTTAAGAAATTAGTTCAATATATGTGACTACCTCACAAATTTTCTAATGGAATTGCAATATTACATTGACGCATAATCTTAAGGATTTGGGTCACTAAATTGTATTTTGCAAGCCTCTTCTAAACGAGAATAACAAATATTAAACTGTCTAGAAAAAAATAGACATTTGGCTTTAAAACAGTCATTATATTTCAGCTCAAAGGAAGGTGCAAGAAGTATCTTTCACGAGCAAAAGGATATCTGTTGCTCTTGGAAGAATTCTTTATGACCAGCCAACACGGAGGCAATCTCCAGTACGTAATCTGCTCGTACTGAACGTAATGAGCACCACTGCCTTAGGTTTGCAGAAAGCTGGCCCCAGCACATCCCTTACTGTGGGGGAATTTCTCATCACAGCACCTAATGAGCATACAGAACTTTAAACGGAACCACATTAGTTAATAAAATAATAGAAATTCAGTAATAAAATAAATTAGGATGTTATAGAATATAAATCAAGAAATGACAGAAATACGGCCCATTGATATTGGAGTTCATCAATGCTGAAATGAAAACCACTTCTACTGTTATTATCAGGCAATTACATGGCACACTAAATTGCTGCGTGGTTCGCAGACATTTAGTTTTCTCACGTTACTTTTTTTTGGTAATGACTTGACAATTGAGAAAAGCAAGAGGGGAATCGTACCTCATGGAACAGAGCAAGAAAAGTAGTGCTGAGAACGTCTGTATAATAGGAGTTTATGTTAAAGCTCTGAAACCCTATTTTGCAGTCCGCCTGAGAGACACTCTTAAGATGAACGGGTTAAATCTTTGAATGCCTAATGTAAAGAAATATGAATTGATATTACATCCGAGGACTTTAGATGGAACCTTAGAAATTATTTCTACACCAATATCATTTCAGTCTTAAAACCAACATTCCTTTTGTTAGAGTTACTTGATAAATAGTTGAATGATAGCCTCTATATGGGATCTCTAATTTAAAGCATCTGTTATTCTAGGTAAATTGAAGAGATAATACTGTGTTTGTGTGTGCGCACGTGGGTGTGTGTTTTGCCAGAATGATATAGCCATTTAATTCTGCCTATTGCAAAAAAAAAAGGTTGGACCTTTTTAACTCGCCAATGCTTCAACCCAATAAGATAAAACACAGTCTCTCAGTGGACAGCAGAGACGTCTGAGGGAACACCGCCCTAACAGAGCTGTGTCTGGGCTCTCACTTTAAAATCCAGGCAGGCCTCTTAAAATGTCCTGTCCACTCAGTTTGCTTGTCCATAAACTGTGGGTCTTACACTACGTGATCTCCAAGAAGCCTTTAACACTAATATACAATTTAAGAAATAGGCACTTTTGTGTCTAAGATTCAGTGATAATTCATATTTACGGATATTTTGATTTGTAAGTGCCTTGTACATCAAAGAAAGAAACATTTAAACTCCATATAGCTCTACTCAAGTGTACCGTAAGTTACCATTATATAAAAAATTGGTCGTATTTATAGAAGAAAGATTAACCAGAATATTCGTGAAACCACAATCTCCAAAAATACGAGGCAACAGGAATCCTATCTCAACTTTGACATTTATTCACTTATTTAGTCAAATGGCTGATTATTTTTTCCTTAAGAAGGTTAAAACTTCCCCAATTAGGGTTTAGCATACTTTCCACAAGACGTGAGAGCAAGTGGAATTCTTTAAAAATAATGGTTGTCTGTCTTGTCCTTTATGGGGACATTTAGAGATTTATTTATTATGCTGAATTAAATGCAATGACCTAAGAAAGAGAAACCCCAATTATTGAATAAATTCTGGATTAGTTACAGGTCTTGGGGAGCATTGCCAAAATAATGATTTTGGTGACTTTTGGCTAATTAGTGGAATCAAGAAAATTCATAGGAATGTATCATTTTCTTCAGGAATCTTAAAGTGATCGGACAGTGCAGAAGTTTTTCAAAATTGGATTTTTTAATGTTACATTTCAATACTAACCCAGACCCCTCTAAATTATTGAATCTTGCTGTGCCCTTATGATATAGAAATATATCCATTTCTAGGCAAAGTCAATGCCTTTCCTTGCTGGAATTTAAGTACAAACATTGATTTCTATTTGAGCCTATTCTTTAGGCAGCTTTAGTAAAATCTGGTACTAAGTCTATTTTTATTACCATGAGAGATTTTTCTGCAGCTCCAGTAATTCTTATCTTTTCAATTTCAGTTTCCAGAGGCGGTGAAAACCTCTAAGGCTTGGTGAGCTTACACGAGTAACAAACATCTTGAAGGTTAAAGAACCTCCAGAAATAATAGGGTCTCTGGAAGGAGTGTGAGCCAGCAACACCAGGGGTCAGCCTAGAGCATCACCGTCCTAAAAAGGATTTGGGATTTGCTATGGAACCTGGAGATGCTTAATTGTATGAGAAGCATTCATCAGCATGTCCTGGGGTATTTAAATGACCACATACAGTTGAGAACAACGTATCATATTTAATTTTATCAACCTAGTTACTTCAAAAGGGGCTCAGATTTGACCTACGTCGTCCTTTAAAAAATGAATATAGAGCCAGCCCTGATGGCCTAGTGGTTAAAGTCCAGTGTGCTCCACTTCCGCAGCCCAGGTTGGGTTCCTGGGGGTGGAACCACACCACCCATCTGTCAGCAGCTATGCCATGGTGGTGGCTTACATAGAAGAGGTAGAAGGACTTACAGCTAGGATATACAACCATGCACTGGGGCTTTGGGGAGGAAAAGAAGAAGAAAATAAAGTAAGATTGGAAACACATTTTAGCTCAGAGAGAATCTTTTCCTGTCACACACACACAAAAAGTGAATATAATTGATAATTAGTTATGGCTAAGTTAACAGAATCTAAAGATATCACTCTTCACAATATTCATTTTTCTTTCTTTCTTTTTTTTGGTGAGGAAGATTGGCCCTGAGCTAACATCCATTGCCAGTCTTCCTCAAAAGAGAAATATTGGCCCTGAGCTAACATCTGTGCCAATATTACTCTATTTTCTATGTGGGATGCCATCACAGCATGGCTTGATGAGTGGTGTGTAGGTCTGTGCCCAGGATCCAAATCTGCAAATCCTGGGCCACTGAAGCGGAGCGCACAAACACACCACTACGCCCCTGGGCCATCCCCAACAATATTCATTCTTTAATTTAAGCCCAGATAATGGTGCAATGCTCTGGAAAATTCTTGAAAAGGAGAGAAATTTACATCTTCATATATTTTCTAAAAAAAAATAGAGTGATAACGTCACAAACCCTGAAAAATAAAAATGAATTCTCAAATTTCATTTGCCACTGACACTTCCTATTCCTACTATTTAAAAGAGGAAAAATTACCAAAAGTATACATTTTCTTGGCTGCATTATTTAGAACAGTTGAATTCCTGCAGGTTTGGTTAAAATAATATTTTAATGTACCAACTTCAAAGATTCAACCCTGTGACATTAACAGAGACAAAACACACGTGATGCAAATGCCATGGATAAAAAGGGCATTTTAGCTACTTTTATTAATCAGTCTCTAACATCTCTCTATATATCTATACATATATAGACACGTATCGATGTATACCTATAGAGATCTGCCTATATGTATCTATCTATCTATCTCTTGATATGTCTTTCTTTATACCTATATCCATCCATCTATCTACTTATCTATCAAGGTTTAGTTTAAGAAATTGGCACATGTGAGTTTGGGGGCAGGCAGGTTGGAAATTCCTGTAGGAGTTAATGTGCAGTCTTGAGTCTGAAGCTAGCCCGGAGACAGAATTCCTTCTTCTTCAGGGCCTCAGAGTTTGCTGATTGAATGAGGCTTGTCCACACTATGGAGGGCAACCTGCTTCACTCAATGTCTGCTGATTTAAATGTTAGTCACATCTAATAAAATACCTTCACAGTGACATCCAGAGCAGTGTTTGCAAAATCTGGGTGCTGTGGCGTAGTCATGTTGACAAATAGTACTAGCCATCACAGTATCTAAGTCAGAGTGTTTTATGGCATGTAAGTTATAATCTAATAAAGCAGCTAAAAATCACTTAACATAGAGATGTGTGTGTGTAGGTTTAAAAAACGAAAACACTAACTTGAAAAGATATATTCACCCCCACGTGCACTGCAGCATTATTTACAGTAGACAAGACATGGAAACAACCTAAGTATCCATTAATGGATAAATGGATAAAGAAAATTTGGTGTAGAAATACAGTAGAATATTATGCAGCCAAAAAGGAGAAGGAAATCTTGCCATTTGCAGCAACATGGATGGACCTTGAGGGCATTATGCTGAGTGAAATGTGTCAGACAGAGAAAGAGAAATACTCTGTGATTTCACTTGTATGTAGAATCTAGAAAGAAAAACCAAACAAGCTAATAGATACAGAGAACAGATTGGTGGTTACAAGAGGTCAGGGAGTGGGCAAAATGGTTGAAGGGCGTCAAAAGGTACAAACTTCCAGTTATAAGATGAAGACGTCCTGGGATGTAGTGAGCAGCATGGAGACTATAGTTAATAATACTGTGTTGTATATTTGAAAGTTGCTAAGAGAGCAAATCTTAAAAGTTCTCATCACAACAAAAATTATGTAACTATATGTGGTGATCATTTCTCATTATACACAAATGTGGAATCACTATGTTGTACATCTGAAACTAAAATAATGTATGTCAATTATACCTCAATAAAAATAAATAAAATAAATAGAAAAAATTATACACAATCTTGAAGCTATGCAGCCAAATAATTCAATATCTGGAGGTTGGCCTATAATATAAGCGTAGGGCCCTATGATGCCACTAAGTTTAAGGTGGGATTACACTGCCTGTTTAATTAACTAAGGCTTGAATGAATTAAAAATGAACAGAACTGATGTAGGAGAAATCACCTCTTTTGAACGTTGATTAGAGGGTTCTGAGTAACTTTAGCTAACCAGGCAAAGTGAAAGCCAGTTAAGATTAAAATCTGATGACTTCAATAGGAAATCAGATAACAATTAGATGTGCTTGGATGAGAACCTGAAAGATGGCGCATGGTGCTTTATATCAGTTTTCAGTGTAACCTGAGACTAAGAAACCACTTCTTAAAGAGAAAGAGAAGGGATCTAAAAATAGAATCCAACCAGCTGGCTGTCAAGGGGCACACAGTTTGGTTTTCCATAACCTAAAAACATGTTGCCTCAGCCTTTTTAAGTTGAAAACTCCAATTGCCCCTTTCACTGTTGGCAGGGCACGCTGTTAAATACGTCCTTAGGGTGGCAAGTGATCAAATACAAATGAGTGAGCTCTGCGGTGGGGTCAGCCCACAGAAAGCAGGACAGGCTGCCAACGAGATGTATTCCCTCTGACCCTCAGCAGACTGAGAAGCCGCAGAAAGGATCAAAATCAAAAAACGACAGCTGTCAGAACCAGATCCTTCTCTGACTCCTGCTGCCCTGCACACACCAACTTAATACCCCTTTCTTGGCCAGAGGGGAGCTGGTGGTGTCCATGAAGTTCCTGAGACCCTACAGTCCAGCTCCTCGCTGCACCCCATTTATACTTATCAGAGCCCCTGCTAGCAACCTGAATGTTCTCTTTTGAGTGCGGCCATGCAAGCCATGCAATTTATTTGTGGAATCCAGCAGATCAAGCATTTCCCTTCCTAGAAATTTCACCTAAACCCTGGTTGGTCTTTTAAATCCCATCCTGTAGAGTTTAGCCCCTACACTGAATATTATATTGCAGAAAACTCTTAGCAGTTAATATCTTCTAGCTCTCTGGTGCTTGTGTATTTGGTGATGACCAATGCACTAATGTATTAAATATTTATCTCGTTTTAATAATCCTCATTAAACTATATTGTAAGATGGAGACATCAATTATTATAGCAAGTCTTCAACTTAGAGTTTTCAAATCAAGTATATGCATGGGGGCATGAGAGAGAGATTGATGTACACGTATATGACAGCCTTTCTTCCCCATGTTTTCAGGAAACATTTCTCCTTGCTTTCTCACTAGATGAGATTTGAAGAAGGTACCAAATTCAGAGCTGGATCTTTATCTAATGTGGTACACAAACGTGGTGACCAAAAACAGACACTGGGTTTTGAAAAATGTGGCCTGCTGAGGTCAGTCTTGATATCCAAAGGATTGGTGGCCACCAGATCTCTGGACAGTGGCCGTATCTTTGGGCAGGTCCTTAATCTTTTTCCAGGGAGGTCAATCTCCCTGGAAGCCAGACCTCAACATGTCAGAACCACCATGTGGAGAGCTGTTCAGAGCTCAGTCATCAGAAGCAGCCATAGTAACGGAAGTAGGAGTATTTTCTAACGTTCTCTGTTATCATTGAACAACACATCAATGCCTACGATGTCAGATGCTGCGTTAGGTACTTCATATATTACCCAGTTTAGGTCTTATTATTTTTTACCATTTTGCAGATGAGAAAACTGAACGTTAGAAAGATGAAGCAACTCGCCAAGCACCGTGGTCCTCGGCAGATGCTGATTTAAACATAGATCTGCCTGAACGCAGAGTCTAAGAGCCACAACCCTCAATGGGTCCCTGCTCAAGTGAACTAGAGTCTGTTCTCAGCTAAGAAATACATTTCAAACCAGGAAGCAGAGAGGAGGGTTGGTAAGCTATGCAATGCACTCGAGGAAAAGCGTGACTCAGATAGATTCATCAATAGGGCACTGCTCCAGCGGGCTAGATTCTGAATTGAGAGACGCTGAGTATTTTCGGAAATCAGGTGCTGCGGGGGAACGAGCTTCTGTGCTACCATGATTGGTTCCTGTTGCCAAAGCAACTGAGACAAACACAAAATGAGGGTCACAGGCATTTAGTGTCAGGCACTAGACAGATCGATGGGAGCCAGACACTTATGGCTTTACGGACAAACACGTGTGAACATAACAGTGAGACAAAACCAACCCATTGTGAGTTTTAAGGTACATGGATTCTGGTTATGAGGAAGGAATACTGAGAGAACCAGAGAGAGCTAAGAGAAAGTTGCTTGGGAGCAAACCATCTGAGTCGACTTCTCCATGATCTCTGCTTTTTATTAAGTTTGGTCTATAACTTGAAATAAAAGTTTAATAATCAGAAACCACATTATCAGTTAATTCTTGTCCTTTTTGAAAGAATTTGTTCCAAGAGTATCATATGACTGTTATTTGTTTGTAGATTGGCCAAATAATCAGATGTTTTTTCTTTCTAAAAAGGAGGTGACATATGCATGTTTACAGCAGCACCATTGCAATAGCCAAGAGGTGAAATCGACGCAAATATCTATCCATGGATGAAGGTTAATGAATGTGCTCCCTTGATTGAATGGAAGATTATTCAGCCTTAAAAAGGGAGGAAATCCTGTCACATGCTACAGCATGGGTGAACCTGGAAAACACAATGCTAAGTGAAATAAGCCGGTCACAAAAATACAAATCCTGCATGATTCCACTTATATGTGTTCCCAGAGTAGTCAAATTTATTGAGACACAAAGGAGAATGGTGGTTACCAGGGACTGGGGCGGGGGGTGGGTGGGTGAAGAGTTATTGTTCAATGGGAATAGAGTTTCAGTTTTGCAAGATGAAAAGTTCTGGAGATCTGTTTCACAACAATGTGAATATACGTAACACTACTGAACTCTACACTTAAAATTGGTTAGGATGGTAAATCTGATGTTATGTATTTTTACCATAAATTTTTTAAAAATGTGGTGAGTTCTCCTGCACTAGAGAATGAGGCATTTAATTAAACAGAAAGAAGGTCATTGATTTAGGGTGTGGCTCACATTGTAAATACAGGGCAGGTCTAATATATAGGGCAGCTCCAGGAAGGAACTAGGTGGTCAGACGCCTGACGTAATTCACACTTGAAGACAAAATTAGGGCAAGAAGTTATTTGGGAAGGTAACACAGAACAATGTAAAATATGTAGAACACTCGAGAGACTTTCATCAAAACAAAGGGACTTTAAATATCGTCTACTCCACTTCAAGGAAACCAAATTCTGTTGGTATTATTAGTGTTACTGATCAGCAATATTATAAATACTAATCACAGAATTCTGCCTGGTCTTGGACTTTAACACGCGTTTGTAGTTTTTGTACCTTACGAGAAAGCGTCTTCTGAGTTCCAAACCAGTACACAAACATACCCTGGAAACCCACTTATATCTGGGGATTACCTGCATGCGTCATCACCTAAAAATGTTTCTAACAAGTTATCTAGTTAAAATGCAAAGCAAAATGTAATGCTCTTCCAATCATCCTGTTGAAGTTTGCCCTTCTACCCACGACTCAGGCATGTTCCACGTGAATCATTAATAGAAAGCTTCATATATCAGCCTATGTTTTATTCTTATTATTGTATAAGGGAAACCATTAAATAAACCATATGAAAACACTTTCAGTTTATTTAAGGTAAAAGGTTAAAGATAATTTATCACTTTGCTTGTCATTTCTCCTTTCCGTTCTATTGGTTTTGGCTCATGTATTTTGAAACTCTGTTGTTAGCAACATTGGTATTTAGGATCCTCGTGTCTCTTGGAGAATGGCCCCTTTATAATTAGGTAATACCCCTCCTTTTCCCCAGGAATAGTCCTTGTTCTGAAGTCTGCTTTAACTAATGTTCATATAGCTATGCCAGCTGTCCTTGGGTTGTGCTGTTTCTTTACCCTTTCCTTTTTAACCTACTGACGTCTGTAGATTTAAAGTGGGTTTCCTGTAGATGGTATATAGTTAATATAGTTGGGTTTTGCTTCCTTCTCTAATCTTACAGTCCCTCTCAGTTTTAAAACTGGTGAGCTTAGATAATTCAGGTTTAATGTAATTACTGATGTGTTTGGATTAAAACGTACCATCTGGCTGTTTCCTATTTATTCAACTGTTCTTTGTTTCTTTTTCTTCCTTCTCTCTTATGTCAGTTGAACATTTTTTATTCCACTTTGTCTTCTCTAGTAACTTATTTATACCTCGATCATAGTGAGCTATGATATGTATACCGTATGAAACGATATTTATGCCTTTTCTTGCTCAATCTGGCAAGCCACTTCAAGTATCTCCTAACGTAACGCAGCTTCAAGTTACGTTGAGAACGGATGTAGACGACATTCCCATTCGCAAGAATAATGCTCAGGAGGGAGTGCAAGACTCTGGGTGTGGGCTTTATTGTAGTTTGTAGCACCGTATCCTTGTGTCAAGGTAATATGATTTTATTAATGCAAGCTGAATTAAATTAGGTACTGCACCCTCTTTAAAGGACAGGCTTTTTTCTCTTTCTTTTTGCCCGTGTACTAGCTCCTATAGAAATTCGGCCCTCTTGGATGGATGAGATGAAGCTGTATCTGATTCTCTACTTCTACCTTCCTCTTTCTCAGTGGAAAGTGAGTGACTTGCTTTTTCCTCCAGCTCCAGAAGAGGCGCTGAGCAGCTGAGCACGAATATGGCCTCTTGCTATGCCTCTGGCTGGCTCCTTTGAAGCTGATAGGCCCACATGCAGAAATCCTATCCTCTCTTCTCTTGAGTGCCAGTGACAGTACAAATTCAGCCTCCTGAGGGGAGGAGAGCTGTCCATTTTTGTATTAGTTCCAAATCAGATTCTCCAGTCCAAAACAGTGATGACACAGACTCTAAAGGAAGAAGGTGGGAATAATTAGCCTGCTCTAAATCCACTATGGAGAAACCCAGTGTTCCACAGCAGTGCACCATCAAAATCATCTCCAGGATCTGCTGCCTACACTCTACTGGCTCTGATTTTCTTCTTTTTTTTTTGGTGACTACCTCTTTATTCAACTCTAATATTATTGACAATATAAGTAAGGAAAAATCTGTTGTTATTGAAAACATCTGCCTAATGACATCGAATCCCCTGGATAAAAGTCCTCGTCTGTGTTGTACTTGATCCACAGGGACCATGCCTCTGTTATCGTCCATTCATCTGCCAGGAGTAACATGAGTGCGTTTCAGAGAGCCACGATCAACGATGACCTACTTCTGTGAATTAATGTCACAGTTGTCACTGAAACCCTGCAGGGTGAATTTTGGAACGGAGTTTACGTTTATTGTGATCCAAATAGGCTATGAACCTTGTTGATTCCTCCTCTTCTCTTTCTAGAAAAATTTTCCCTGCCCCTGTTCCCCCAAAGAAAAGCATACTGTCTTTTGATATGAGTGAGTTTCAATGATGCTCTTCATTTAAAGTAATAACAATTATCTCTGTAGGTGCGACTACCCCCATGCAAGGTGGGACAGCTTTGACCAGAATAGTGGCCTAATTGTCCCCTTATCCTATTGTACCATTGTACCAGTAACCACTGATGTTTAATAGAAGTATACACTGATCAAAAAAATACCCAAAGAAAACAAGTCAGTGCCATAACTACATACATAGGCCTTTCATTTAATAATGAATCAGTCACTCCAGGGCTCAGAATACGGGCTGACATTCTTTATCTTCAGACACATTAATGGCATATAAACTTTAAATTGTAACCAGCTTAAACAATTTTATTCCCACATACAAGGACATTCTGATTATATATATATATACATATATATATATATATACACACACACACATATTAAATGATAAAATAAAAAGTTATATTTAAAATGTGTAATGTATATTTTTGTATAGGATTTCAAATGTATTCTGGATATATATATATATAGTCTTTATTGATGACCAACTCTTGGCTTATTAAAATAAGGTCCATCAAGCTTTAGGGAAAAATTAGAAATTTATTTCTACTGAAAATAGGGATGTATTGCCATTACAGCATTTTACCATATAGTTTTGAAGTCTTCACTTCACTTACTGGTTTTCCTATAAGAATATAAGCTTTTCAAAAGCAGAGAATGTGTGTAGATCTGTGCGTTTCAACTCCGTACCCTTAGTAACATATGTGTCATGGATTAGATATTCTTTAAATGTTCGTAGAAGAGTTGACTATAATCAAACTGATGACTCACAAAGGCAGAGATTAGCAATATTCTGGGAAATGTGTGCTGAAAACATTGCCCATGAGCCTCGCCTGAAGCCCCTGCTAGGACACAATGGCCTTGGTTTAGAGGAGGTTCTAGAAAGCACGGGAAGCTGGAGTCACGGACGGATTTGAATTCTGCCGCAGGGATGAGAGTGGAAGTGGAGAAACCTGAATCTCTGGAAAACAAGCTGAGACTTCACTCGATGTGATAAAAACTTGACGTTACATTGGTTTTATAGCCAAACAAGAAAGGACCCTACAGGCATCTAACATTTGTTATAAGCAGAAATAAAATTGTGAAAATAAGAAAATGCATCTGACTCCTAGTCTATCATGATAGTACATTCCGGTCACTCTGAGCCTTTATTACCTATCTTCCAAGGCCAGGTGGTGTATCTCTTGTGCTTTATTATGATGGAAGAAACAAGGTAGACTGTTCTAACACACAAATGTTACTTCCTATGGTGGTCATTCTCCAGAGTTTAACACAGACATTTCAGCATTTACAATGTTGCTCGTAAAATCTTACCTCAACAGTGATGGACATTTGGAATGCAAAGCAAGGGCAACATCTTCTGAACTTAACATAATTGTAGATGAAATGGTTCTAGGTTGCTAAAAATGAAAAGAATCGATAACTAAAACATATACACCAAGAAAGTTACCTTCTTTATTTTAATACGAGGGATACATGTAATTGGAAAGCTGAAAGATTAATATTAAATAGATAAAACTGAGTATTCAGAATAAACGAGGATTAACTTATTTTCATTGAAATCTTTAGTTTAGACATCACAATATTTGAGTGTAGAATTGCTTATCAAATTAGAAAATTTCCACATTGGAAGGAAAATTAGAAGGTATGCCATCCATTTCTCTACGGGGACACAGAAAGAATGTGGGACCTAGGGCAATGACTGGACCAAACTTACACAGCTAGCTAGTGAAAAAGGCAGACTTTGAATCCAGCACCTTCATAGCAGCTGTGGCTTGGGCAGAACTAGGGGACAAAGGGCTGATGGCTATCAGGAGAGGACTACATCTCTGTTATATGTCACAGATTCTGAGACTCAAAGGGTCCAGGTAACAGTTCTGGCTCCTCCAACTCCTGTCTGAGTAAGGGCGAGTTTTTCAGGATTTTATCCTCTTTAAAATGACAGATTTGAACAAAATTATTTAATTCTTTTCTAGTTATAAAATTCAATGGTCCTAAGATGTGCTCTGCGCTGCTCCATAGAGGCAGGGAACTATTGGTGACCTTGAATTAAAAGAGGAAGTAATCTCTGGGGATAAGTTGGTGGTCATGCATAGCCATCATGAAGTGGGCAGTTTTTGTCAGATTTTGAGGCCCCTGTTTGTGAGGGATATTTCATTGGCAATCTATGAATTAGCTAAAAGATTTTACCAAATGCTTTCTGTGATATCTATCGAAATAAAACTTCATTAACCTTCCTTGCTATGTTCTTGGCTGAATTTGAAAGGTAAACTACAGCTATTATTTGAAAGTTAATTTAAGGTTAATGTTCTTATAGCCGTCGGGAGTCATCACTCAGTATCTGAACTAAGTAAAGGAAGAGGAAAACAGCACGATGCAGTGATACTCGCATGGTCCAAGTGTGAGCAGACATGGAGTTAAATTATAGACACATCTGGCTCAGGACCAGGAGACCATGGTGAGGTTTCCATCTCAGGACCACTTCTAATCCCACGCTGCTAGCTGCCTGGAGCAATGGGATGAGAAAAATACACTGGCTGGTGTTCGGTGAAGGGAAATGCTTTGATGGCTCACAACACTGTGGGTGCAGACGTGAGTAGGAGGGAATCTGCATCCTAGGTAGACAGTCTACAGTAGATGAGTTCAATAAAAGGGCTTGCAAGGAGAGGAATGCGAGCCAGCTCCAAACAGAGGAAACCAATGAAGAGCAAACCAGGCATGTGCTCGCATACATTCAAAATTAGCTTCAGGAATAGGTGAGATTACGTAAATCAACATAAAACACATCTAATTTATCTACTTCTGAAAATACGGATGCAGCAATTCAGACGCATTTGTTTCATCAACTTTTTTCAATTTCTAGTAAGTTTTTCTAATGGTTATTTGAGTTCCCTCATGTCTGTGGGTCTACATCATCACAATTTTCTGATGCTAACGAAATATATGAGAGTGAGGACCAATTCTACATTTTCTTCCTATGGTTTGGGAACTTTATTAGCGAAATTTAGCTAGATGATATGGATGATTAGAAAGACTGAGTAGATTCCTTGTTAACTCACGTTAGGTTCACGTGGGGGGCAAAATGACAAAAAGAAACGTTTTAGTTGCTCTGCACTAATTCATTCCTTTATCCTGTAAATGTTTGGCAGCTATTAATAGTTACCTAAAATCATGGATTGTGCTAAAGCATTATGATGCAAAAGATAATGACGACCAGGGTCTCGCTCATTCAGTTCTACCTCACGGTATACTGTTCATTAGTTTGAGCCATAATTCAAAAATAAGTTGAATATGTGGATTTTCTTTTTCTTGTGAAATAAATCAAAGCCTGCCTTTGGAATGAATTGATAAAACAAACCTGTACTGCGAACATTAACATTGCATTCTGTTAATAATAACCTGGTGTTTTATATGGAAATAGTTGAACGTCTACTTTGATTTACAAGCAGATGCTGCTAACACCATGCACCTCAGACATTCTAACATGAGAATGATCTCTCCCTATTAATAAAATATTTAAGCTTTAATTGATCAAATTTTAAAAATTAATTAAGAATTTTCCTGTCAATGAATTTGTGTTTCAGTAGTTCGCCATTAGATTGGATCTCATCTCAAAGTGTCTAAAATAACACCTTTAGATAAATAATTCATATACACTTGACAGAACTATGGCAATACCCTCTTGAATTTGTAATTAAGCTTGGAAATGATGCATCTCATTCTCAAAACAAAACGTCCATACTTTGTAGTGACAATTTTAATAGTTTTATATATCATCTAAATATTGTACTGTTATTGTGAATACTTGAACGGATATCATGTGAAAACTTGCTCAGTATTTGTGGTGTGAAATTCTGTTACACGTGATTTGTTTGGGATTTTAGAAGCATTTGTTATTCTGCACTACAGAGTTCAAATCTCTTGTAGAAATCTTACTCACCTGAAATGCGTGCAGTGCACTCCCCCATCCCGGGTTACTTCTGGTTGGTGTTGAAAGCCCTTCCTTCTCTGTTTCCCACGAATTCTGACCCCTATTACTAACACTGCTACTGCTACCAACTACTAATTTTCCCCCTCCTTCCCTGCTCCTACTTTCTCCCCCCATGCCTCCCTCCCTCCTTCATCCTCTCTCCTGTCTCTCTCTTTTTAATTTCTCTATCCTTGCAGTTGAAAAGCTTTCAGAACCCTGGTACATGGCTGAGCTTACTCAACACTTATGGTTTTGAGATTGACCATGTCATAAGTTTTATGTCATTGTATTATGACTGGACAGTAGGGACAACCATATGCAATCCTGGATTAGGAACTCTGGAATGTTGAAAAGAGAGTAAACATAGCCATGGATGCAAGATCTTGGTATTCAGTAGTGTCTTGTTAAAGCACAGGAAGAAACTACAATTGCTGCTTTTATACATGACCCAAAATAACAAAATACTGCTTCCACAATGCAACTATATAATTTGCAAGAAAAAATCCAGAGCCTAATATAATGAAGGCATGTAGCATTTTACCTCAGACTAAAATAATTTTTTGTTGTTGTTGTTGTTAAGATTGGCACCTGAGCTAACAACTGTTGCCAATCTTCTTTTTTTTCTTTCTTCATTTTCTCCCCAAATTCCCCCAGTACATAGTTATATATTTTAGTTGTGGGTCCTGCTAGCTGTGGCACGTGGGACGCCGCCTCAACGTGGCCTGATGAGTGGTGCCATGTCTGCGTCCAGGATCTGAGCCAGCGAAACCCTGGGCTGCCGTAACAGAGCATGTGAACTTAACCACTCAGACACAGGCCGGCCGCTAAAAAGATTTTTTTAATACAGAGAATTCATCAATTTATGCAGACTCTAAACTTTTTCCAGAACATATTGTATTCATTCGCTTTCCTGTGTTTATCTACACTGGAATAGAAAATGATTGGTTGTGTTTTGCTCCATCTCTTTCTTGCCTCCATGGAAGATCAGCTAATTGAGGAGAATTTTATTTCTTACTGAGTCCTGACTTAGTCTCACAGTATTTATCAACACAATGTGCTATACAGACACTACCAGTTGTTGGGAATTACGGATTGAGATGAAGTCTGTTTTCCTCCAACAGGGGTCCATTCTGCACTGCTCCACCATCCCATGCCCATTCTATCCTCAGAGTTACTCTCCAGATCAAGGATTTATATTTATTTATTAATTAGGATTAGTGACCTTGTTAGGAGATTAGCCCTGTCTTAATTTTCCGCCATCTTTAACCATATCCAATAGCTTTAAGTCTTGAAAAATAATGACAATTGTGAATGATAGAGAGAACTTTCAGTTTTTGATTATTCATCTCATCTCAAAGAGCTAATAATCCCTAAATCATCACTATTTGAATTTGAAATGAATCCATTTTGTTTTGCTGCTGTATTTGCCTTACTAATTACCTTTTATCGAAGCTAATATTTACATTAGTTTGCATTCCCTAGGCACACACTAATTAATTCTAGGTTGAGCTATGTGAATCCTATCAGCAATTTAAAACTGTTGGAAAATGATGCAAATACCAATGCTACTGCATTAACTTGAGTTAAATTTAGTTTTTTCATGCCTTTTGAATCTCTCTCTCCAGCTTCTACTTCAAAGAGGGTTGAGTAGAAGTGCCTATTTCTCACTCTAAGTACAACCATGGATATTCAAGAAGTAGATATTAGAAGACGCTGAAAGGTAGAGAGAAGGAAAGTCACATTGGTCAGGGACCTTAGGACCCAAGGAACAGTATGATGGTGAGTAACCTGTGTCTTTTCTTGCCTTATTTAATCCTGAGTTGGAGCAGAAGTAGCCAACAACCTGGAAATACCAACAAGCATAAATGAAAGAAGTCCCAACAAAAGTCTGCTCTCTCTGGCCTTAGAAATGGGGAAGGACAGCCTTTCATGACAGAAAACTCTTGGACCATGACCTCTATACTCCAGCCAAACACCACAGAAAAATGGTCCCCACAACCACCCATACCAGAAGAGGCCAAGTCACCCTCTAAATATCTAAGAAGGTGCCCCAGACTCCTGTGGTGTCACTGTAGCGCACATGGGTGCAGTTTTAAGGCACTTCAAAGCTTACCAGCCACAGCTTCCACTGCTGCCTGCAGTGAGGAGGAGCTCTCCACCACACATACGCCATTAGCGCCAATGGAGGCTGGGTGGGGAACCCAGACTTTTATCCCCACCCAGGCAGTGCCCTCCTATTCTCCAGCTAGATGGTGTTGGAGAGAGCCAGCTGAAACAGAGCATTAAATAAGATCCAAAGTCTCCTAGCATAACAAGAAAATGTTATGATTTTAACTGAAAATCACATGCCCTACAAGCGAGAGAAAGATCTCAAACTGAATGAAAAAGGACAATCAATGGATGCCAACAATGAGATGACAGATGTGAGAATTATCTGATACTTTAAAGCAGGCATCCTCAAAATGCTTAAGTGGGTAATTACAAACACATTTGAAACAAATGAAAAAATAGAATGTCTCAGATATGAAAAAAGAACCAAATGGACATTTTAGAACTGAAAAACTCAACAACCAAAGAAAAGAAAATTCAATGGATGGGCTTAACAGAAGAATGGAGGGATAGAGGAAATAATCAGTGAATTTATATATAGACCAATAGAAAATATCTAATATGAGCAACAGAGACTGAAAAAATATTAACAGAGACTCAAGGACCTGTGAAACTACAATAAAAGATCTAATATCTGTGTCATCTGGTTATATTTTATTGAAAATATACTGAACATCAGGTTCTATGCTTTTTGTCATGCATGAGTTTGTTTTAATAATTTTAATTGAGGTTACAATATCGTAAAACATAATAAGAGCAATCATTAATTGAGCACTGGCTAAATGCTGGGTACTTCAAGAAGCATTTCACGTGTTACTTCACTTACTTGGAAAGCTGGGTTGGGCTTCCGTTTTAGGTCTTTTGGACTCCAAAGATCTATCACATTGCTCGTTCTGCTCCATGGTTGCCATAGGATTGATCCTGCGTTATCACCGCTTCCCATAGACAAATGGAAATTTCCAGAGTAGAACAGCATCTCACTATCTTTGTAATCTTATCATGATTGGCATAAATAGAGGCTCATGAATCTTGCTTGAAGGTTGTTGAATTGCATCAAAGCATGTGAGTTTAGCCATCATGACGGAGGGTGTAAGAATACTCAAATGTTATGAACGTGGGTGTATTTACATCTTGTAAATGAGGTATTAAAAGCACTTGTCTGGGGCACACAATTAAAATAGTCACAGCTAATTTTAAGGTCAGTATTTAGAAGAAACCTCAGAGATCAACATCTGTTTTTACTTCCATGGCACAAAAATTTGTGGGCATAAAGGAATAAAATCAGTTGTTACTTGAGCCAAATTGAGCATCTGTTTATTTCTATCTATGGGTCAGGAACTCCCATTACCAATGTCTTCAGCATTGTTTTGCCCTCTGCAATAGATATTTTGGCTCCTTGAGTAGAGGAATTATGTTTTATTTATCTTAGTATCTGCAGGGCATGACATGATAGCCATTTGTTGAATGGATAGGTGGATAATTAGAGTGAAAAGTGTGTAAATGCCTAATTTTCTGCTTATTTCTCTGCATTTTAAAAATAGAGGAAAGAAACATCAGTATCTTACAACATGTCCCATATTGTCAAAATAATGCCATAAAACCTGAAATTCTGTGACTAAAATCCACATTAAAAATGAATAAGAAACAGATGCTGAAAATAAAAAGTAGCATGGCAATTTCAATGGCAAACACAGGGGAACTATTCAAGTTTTTAAATGGACTTAAAAAATTTACCAAGGATGAGATTAAAGAAGCTTCATAAACACTAAATTAAAAAACAAGACATGAAAAATAAAATGCCCAATTCTCAGGCTAACAATCATTAGTTGGATATGATTAATAATGAAGTATGCTGCCAAATCAGTACTCTGGTAATATTGCCCACTTTTTCCTTTCCGTGTGTGATGATTAATTTTATGTGTCAACTTGAGTGGGCTAAGATGCCCAGGTTATTTAGATATATCATGTCTATATAATCATGCTTGAGCAGTTCTTGAAGTCCTAAATAAGTTGTTGAATTAAAAGGTGGCTCAGAATCTCACGGCATTGATTTCTGTTGCGTTGCTGTTTTTTCTCAAGTGGCACCTATGATTTATGGAGACCTCCCTGTGAACAGTTGATTAGGAGGGAAAAGCTCAGGCTTGTTTTACTGATGATTCTTCACAAAGTCCTGCCAGCAGTCATCAGTGAGAAATAGGAATGCTGGAAGATTAGCATTCCACTAATAAGAAGAAGGGATGTGGTGAGTAGAAATCTACCTATTGGACAGAATTTTAAAAATAATTCTGGTTTCCCACTTTTCCTGGATACAGAGATGCCCAGAGGGATGGAGCCACGTTGAATCAGGGAGTATACTTAATGGCTTAGCCAAATAGTCAATGACCTAGGAAGACAAGTTAGGAGAATTGGTGAAGAAATACAGGACAAAGAGGCATATGGAACGTATGAAAGTGGTAGAATATCCCATGTAAATGCTCAAAAAGAACACAAACCTCAAAGGCAATACTAAGTAATCAGGTGGCTCACTCTGCTCATTCTGCAGATGTCAGTTCTCCTCTTTCCCCAGACACGTTTGCTCAGTGTGTTCATGTGCACACTGCTCATGGCTGCAAAGGTGTGGGTTCTATCCTGGTCCAACAACATAGACTTTCCCTCACCAGACTGATCAGACAATTTCCTGATCAACAGGAAAATACTAGAGGCCAGTGCTTAATAACAGTATGACACCATTCCTTGGGAGAATCCTTTGGTCAATTGGTAGCAGGGTCATCCCATTGGACATATTTCGTGATGGAGGGAATAACAATTTTTCCTCACTGGAGTAGAAAGCTTTTCTAGATATAGATGGATTTTTCCTATTTGCAATGCTGTTCCCTTCTAGAATGCCCTTTTCACCATCATGGTATTTCACATGCAGTATTCCCCAATTTGGAACTCATTTTAGAGACAAAGGAGTTGGACAGTCATCTTACACCCATGGAATGTATTTAGTTATCCAGTAGTATTCATAACCCAGAAGCTGCTGGCTTTAGAGAATGAGGGAGCGGTCCATGAAGATTCATTTGTGGGACCAGCTGACTAATAGCACACTGGCATATTGGTTTATGGTCCTATGGGCTATAGCATACACTTTGAAACAAAAACCAGTTATGGTCATTTTCTCCCACAGCCAGAATATGAAGGTCCAGTTATCAAGAGGTAAAAGTGGGAGTGGTTCTCTTACCGTTGAACCTAAGAATCCATTTATATATTTTATCTTTCAGATCCCCACAGTTTGGGTTCTGTTTATTTGGAAGTCTTAATTTCCAAAGGAGAATGCTTGTGCAGGCAGGCACAGTCATGGCTTCCGCTGAACTTTGCGTTGAGATTGCCATCAAGACAGGGTACGCCTTTCAAGCCACTAAACCAGTAAGCAAAACAATGTGTTCACTTTACAGGCACGGATGAATCGGTCAGACCACCAAGGGGAAGAATGGTAATGTACACCAACTACTTTTCCCGTCTCCTCTGCAGTTACTCCACTGTCTTGTATAAGACATGAAAATAGTGAACTAGTGAGCAATGTAAAATATCCAGCAGAGATTCTGACTGAAGTAAGTTAGGAATTAACCTCATCGAAAGACGGATTTAGTGACCGGTAGTTATTTCTGTCCCTTTTGGAAGAAGGGACAAGCAAGAGATAATTGCATAGTATTAGATGAAAATACGATACTGATGTTATTGATGTTATGTGGAATTTTAATATGTTTCGAAGGGTGAGAGTGGGTATTGATGCACCAAAGGAGTGGAATCTGCTAACCATTTGCCCATTGGTTCTCAGCCGGCTCACTCACTTCCCTGTGATGTGCTATGTATTATAAGAGCTGGGATGGCACAGACCCTACTAGTCTCACTCTCTTGCTATTTGGCATCTTATTAAGTTCTGTCGTAGGTGGTTTTGTAGGAGATCAGAAGGCAGGAGGAAAATAGAAACTCACTTCTGGCTCCAACTCTATGGGCACGTTGA
The DNA here is from genome assembly GCF_021613505.1 of Equus quagga. Classification (NCBI taxonomy): domain Eukaryota; kingdom Metazoa; phylum Chordata; class Mammalia; order Perissodactyla; family Equidae; genus Equus; species Equus quagga. Next base: position 36,393,608 of record NC_060288.1, on the reverse strand, counting down.
CAGCAGCTGGTGGCTGCTGCAGTGGATAGAGGACAAGGTGGTCCCAAATTTCAGCAGCCAAGTATAGGCAGCGGACCTTAGGCGACTGGAGCCAACAGAGCAGGGGCGGTTATAGCCCGAGGCCTCCAGGGAAATTAACAGATGGTGCACCTTCTCCCTCTCTGTCCCTCCAGCTCTCCTTTCTCCTCCTTTTTGCTTTTCTTGCATTTCAACACTTCTATAACCAATTTGCTATGTAAAATTCCCTCCAATAGACACATCTAGACTTCTTTCTCTTCTTGACTGGACTCTCACTGACTCATGGTGTGGGAAGAGGGGGGACATGACATACAAAAAATATCAAACCCTAATGATATCAGGTATCTCAACAGCATCGTGAGCAGCTGGAATACAATGGAAAAACGTCATCAAATCTTTAAGGAAATACAATTCTAAAATGCTAAGCCCAGTCATACTGGTGAGAGGATAAAATAAAGACATTTTCGCCTATTTTGGTATTGAAAAATTATACCTCCCTTGTCCCCTTTGCCAGGAATCTATGGCAGGACATATTCTGTTGTAGTGCAGGAATAAACAAAGAAAGAGGAGGACATGACATCGAGGAAACAAGAGTTTCAATTAAGCTGGGTGGGAGAAGGAATTCCCAGGACAATTTCAAAGGGATTTGCTAAAACATGAGCTCTGAGGCAGAATGAGACTGCAGCCAGGGTAGACTAGCCGAACATCACAAGAAATACACCTACAAGTTAAAACAAGAAAGGACCTGATGGATTTCCTGACGTGTGTGTGTGGCCAAATCAAGAAGGATTTTATGGATGTTTTTCCCTGAAATTTTTGCCCAAACTAATGATAATCACACAGGACATCAATGAAATGTGAAAACGAGGCAATTAGCTTCGAGGAAAAATATAAATAATGCACGAGATGGTAAATGTAATTAGAGACACTGAGTAACTCAACTCTGGGCAGTGTTCATGCCGTCGTCATAAAAAAGTAGTTATCTAACTAAAAAGGCTGTAGCTGTATTGGTGGAGGACGGAGTGGCGGGTGGGGGTGTGTGTTTGTATCCCGAGGAGATCAGGAAACCGAATCTACCATGTCCATAGCAGAAAACCAGCAATATGTCTTTGAAAAATGAAGAAATACTGGGGTAAAAACACTATTTGGGAAGGTGAAATAGGGAAGAAACAGCTAAAATCATTGAAACTGCCTGCCTCTGTGGATTGGTAATAGGAGGGGAAAAGTGGGGCAGCGCACAGCCGATGCTCTTATAAGTTTGCAATACTATTTGACTTTTTAAAATGTGTACACGTATTACTTCAACTAAAAATCCTCAAATTAAACATATTGTTGTGTACTGTTCTTTGAGAAAGATGCACGCTGCCTAACAGTCCTTCGGGGTTGGATGTGGTATTCTCTTCTCCTTCATCTGCCACAGAAGCGAGCAGGCAGGCCTCCTGGAGCGTGCGTCTCTTACAGTGAGATTTGGGGATCTGACCTCTGAAGAGGCTGAAATTTGATGTGGGGTCTATGCAGCCTCCGTTGATGTTGGTTACGTGTTTATGTTTCCATCGTTTGTCTTTATTGCTACGTGAATCAGCACCGTTTCCCACATTCAGTTCTGAGCCCCTCCAAAGCAGAAAAAAAATATCTATTTTATGGAGTCCTTGCAGGTACTAAAAAGGAGGATTTAAATATCTGGCTCCAGTTGTTTTCACTCCATCACATATAATGATGTCTCATCACCTTTTCCCCATCTATGCTCAGCTCCCAATGAACACACTCTCTCTAACAGCTGGAGGAGGGAGGGGCCTGCCCTCCACTGTAACCAGAAACACAGACTCGACACAGTTCCCTGAAAGCCAGCACCTCAACGTCAGTGTTTTATGCCTGAAACCATAACTGCAACTTGATGGTGAAATATAAAGTGAAAATATCAGAGCTGTTGTGATACGGTGGATGAGTGTGTATGTGAGTGTTGACCTATCAACGTTGACAGCTGTTGTGATTTGTTGATCACTGAGCTGAGGACCAATTCTCAGGTGAGTGCTTGCGCAGGGGCGCCTCATGGCCACTGGTGAATGTCATACACGCCCTGAATCCAACAGGTAATCGTCATCAACTCAGCATCACGGGTGTCCATGAGAACTGACAAGGTGACAAAGGGTGCTCATTGAAAAATACATTGCTTTAGGAAATACAAATGAAAATAGAGGTTTTATTACTGCACATTACGAGGTATAATATTTTCTCTACTTTAGACATTAAATCCAATGCTTTTGTGCATTTCACATAAAAAGTTCGAAATTATGATAGCAGTTTTACTATGTTATAGGACAATGCCATCATACAATCAGGTATGTGGTTTACTCTTTAGAGATTCATCTTAATAATATATAGTTTAACGACACAGAGGTACAATAAAGCAACACATTCCCAGGGATTTTCAGTTTTATGGGGTTTTTTTGTTTGTTTTTTTGAGGTCAGGAGTTTGAATAGGTGGTGTTCTTGGTTTAACCCTGTCTTACCTGGGAAAGTGAGGTGATGAGGGCGGAAGGTCATGAGGAACCAGATGATCTAGGGTCTTCAACTCAAAGTGCGCTCCACTCGCAGCAGCAACAGCATCACAAGGATCTTGTGGCCCCACACTTGCCATCCCGTGTGCACATTAAAACTGGAGAACACACGAGGCTGGCCCCATGGCCAAGTGGTTAAGATCGTGCGCTCCGCTGCAGGCGACCCAGTGTTTCATTGGTTCGAATCCTGAGCGCGGACATGGCACTGCTCATCAAACCACGCTAAGGCAGCGTCCCACATGCCACAACTAGAAGGACCTACAATGAAGAATATACAACTATGTACCGGGGGGCTTTGGGGAGAGAAAGGAAAAAAATAAAATCTTTAAAAAAACACACAAAAAACTGGAGAACACGGACGGAAAGCGTGCCACAGACAGGTAAGGATTTGGGACTTTATCCGAGTGTATTCAATGGTGAAGTATTTTGAGGGGGAGAGTTCTGTAACTTTCCTTGTAAGAGAATGACTCTGCGTTCTCTGTGGAGAACCAGCTGGAGGGGGTAACCATTCGCAGGCATTTGACTAGACAAAAATAATAACTGCTTATTTCATTTGGTACCTATTTAGAAGGAGATGCCTTTTAAAAGATCTTGTCTAATGTTGTTGATGAACTGAATGATGACTGTGCAAAAAATAATGGAATGGAGATAAACTCTGAGGGGTTTGACCTGAGTAGTTGCATGAGTGGCAGTGGTTGAGGGTCTTGGCGTTTGCGTGCGCATGTCGGTGTTGATGTTTTTCTTGCAGAAACGCCTGGTGCGAGCTGCGTTGAGAAGTTGGTCTTCGACATCAGTCCGCCACGAACCCATTTCAGCCTCTGTCTGGGTGATTCCATCTAAAAACTGGACAAAACATAAAAGCAATGACCTTTGAACTCTGAAAAGTTAAAATAAAGAAGATGAAAACCCCAGGAGTAGAATGTGTGGCAGACTGAGCCACAAAGAGGTGAACGAGCTGTTGGTTGGTTGTTTTCCTTCTTGTTCTTTTTCTCCTGGTCCTCAAACTAAAGGCAGGTCTCTGTCATAGATACTTCTCAGGGGCAATAAAAACTCTAAGAAATCCCTTTCTTCCTGGCCGGAGGAACCAGGAGATTGGGCCTCTGTGCAAACAGAAAATATGGGGGGAATGATGGAAAGGAGAAGAGGATGCCCTAATTCTGTGCATAAACTACAGGTATCTGACTCCCCCTGAGCTGTGCACAGATGGGGCGGGCACACCCCAGCACAGCAGGGGCCATGGAGCTAAACTGAGATTAACCTCCAAGGTGTTTTTCCTGAGCAATTGGATCACTAGTGTGAGTTAAGAGTGCTTAAGTTTTATTTGAAAAGCATGAAAGGAGCAATGTCCAGCAGGAGCTCAGTGGAGAGGTAGGCATGCAGAGGTGAAGTTGGGAGTCATCTTTGCAAGATAGCATACAAATGGGTTTTCCTGTCTATGTGTAGGCTATATAAACAATATGATAATGCCTCATAAATTGCTTAATTTACATTTTCTACATATTTTTCTTTCAAGAAATCCAACATCTCCAGTGATGCTGGGAAATGGGGGAATGCCATGGGCAAATACTGCATGCAGTTTGGCTCCCTGAGAGAATTCATGGCAATTTACAGGAATGAAGGACACTACAGCTTCTGGGTGGAATCTGGCCCCCTTGCAGCAGGACATGGAGGTCCCCTCCCAGAAGGTGGCTGGGTTCCCCCTTCCACAAAACTGAATCTTCTTAAATGCCAAGTCTGTATTTTCTTTTGCTCCCTGTTATAACAGACTTGCATTCTTTTAGACTCTCAGGTTCTGACAAAGAAAAGGGCCAAGCCCGTGGTGACTAAGTCTCCATTTCATTAGAATGATTGTGTGTGTGCGTGCGTGCATGCCAACAATATTGTAAAGAGAAGGCGAGAAGAAAGAACTCCAGAGACGAGGGACAGAGAGCAGGTGTGAGAGTGGATGCTGAGAGATTTTCTCTAGAATCAGAAGTCAAATGTGCACTGCAGATAGCTTGTTTCATTCTTATAAATCAATATTTGATTAAACAAAAGCCTAGATATGCAGATATATGTAATATTTTTTAAAGACACAGTATGAAATTCCTCTGAGTTTATTCCTAGAATTAAAGGAAATGGAAATTAAGGATACAATATTGAAATGTAAATATATTACCTTAGAAATGCCCAGGAGAGTTGCTTACCGTATACAATATTTAATGATTATTGGTTTAATTATGTGGTAAGCATATCATTAATATTGCATTTCTTGGTTAACAGCATGTTATACTAGATATCTTATGTAGTCACAACACACATCCTTGATACATTTCATACTGGTTTTATATTTATCTCCTAAAAAATATCTTGTCCTATGAGGTCAACATTTTCTGAAATTGAGCATGGTGTGAAAACATCATTAATGCCTTGAATCTTTAAAGAGAAAAAAATGTACATTTGAATCAAAGAGAAACACAAGGAGCATTCCAGGTTCTCTTCAGCCTTTGTGACAATGTCCAGCACATATTGACCCTCACTGGTGACCCCTGCAAGGCATACGTTCAGCAGTGTTAGCAAACCAGGGTCAGTTTTGTTAAAGGTGCCTAGCTTTGGGGGTGGGGCACCCGGAAACACACACCTGCTCACACATGCATCCACAGGACTGCAAATCCTGCTGCAATGCTCCGCCTCACTATGCGAGCTCCAGCTGTCAGTGTTTCTCAATGAAAGCGCTGTGAGCAAATGGTTTTCTTGTCCTTCTTATGGCAGATGATATTTCATCAGCTCCTTTTCTGCCTGGATATAAAACATTCTTTTGTAATGTAAAAGAAATTGATCCAGCAAATGCGCATCCAGCTGATACAAAGCCACTTTATTAGGGTTGGCTGCTGATGAGGCTTCTGCTACATTTCACAGAGAATAAACAAATAAAGCAGTATTTCATTATGCTCAGGTGAGAGATGATGAAATATTGCTTTCATAGTCTGTATTTTCTTTCTGGGGTAGGAAGGCAAGGATTGAGCTCTGTGATTGTGACTGGAGAACAGCCAGCACCAGCTTATCCCAAACATCAGCTGTAGAAACTGCCTCTGGGTACCTCTTTTGACAGAAATAAATTTAACATCTTTACATGCTGTCCTTTACTGTATTAGCCAAAAATTTTAGTGTATTATAATTCTGCTGGAAGTGCTAAATCTAAGATCAAATTCATAACTAAATAAAAATTAGAATTTACAAATGACAATATGGAAAAAAAGGTATATTTGAAAGATTTAGTAAGTCATACAATCCATTCTAAAATTTATAAATAAAAGTGCAACTTCAGCATAATATAGACATTTCAACAGGAAATTATATTAATTTATAAATTATGTAATTATACATTATATTAAATTAATATTGAGATAAGAAGGTGTTATGTGCTATATTCTTCATCCCCTGAGATTCAGAATTTACTACTTACTCAGAAACCAGCATTGTTACACTTACTTCTGGTGACCTTCATTTCTTTAGGCTTACAAGGTAGATGATATTATGTGGCTGAATCTCCTTAAAATGCTTCTGATTCTCCAAATGCTCTTAGGTTCATGTTGTAATATTTCACCACAAAGAAATATTGGAAAAATCCCATGTTATGGTGCACCTTAGATCTCACAGGCCCCGAGCTACTCATTGCAGCTGGCCCAAACTAATGTCAAAATGATTATAGATCATTGGTTCTCTTTTCTAAATTTCTCTCTTCTGTTCCAGATTCCTCTTCTTAAATGGACCAGGCCTCACTCACACCGCGATACCCACGGTGCATCCTGTGGCGCTGTCAGCCCACACCTTGGATGGAATGAAGGTTTGCCTGAGGCACGAGAAATGTAAACCAGGCACGAGGAGAGGAAATAAGGCCTCTGTGTTCTTGGAAATACTCTCAGTAAAAAAAAGCAGGGAAAAAATGAAATTTTGAAGTCAGGAAGATAGTAGCTGTGGAATATGCATAAACAGAGAATGAAGGAAAGAGATGAGATAAAATTACCGCTACAGTTTTAAGGTTTGTTAAATAGAGTTTAATCCGCCATCAACTTTCTGCAAGAATGGCCACTGCTAATTCTGATTTAACAGGCTTAACTCACATATTTGGGTAAAAAGTCCCTATGTAACCCTTCTGTGTAACTTCCTAACCCTTTCCAATAACAGATAAATGAATACAATATGAAAAGTTGTTCTGAGTTCTAAAAGAGCAGCCTGTGAACCCTACTGTCACGGAGGTTTTTCTGCGAGTTGTCCAAACTCGTAAATGCTCAGCTGTAATCATCAGCAGGAGAGCAATGGGAGAAAGGCTTCAAAGGCAGTGTGCGCTTGCTTATCCAATGCAGGTAATATGTATTCGATAAAGAGAAATATCAAATGATGACACATAAATTATATATAATATATATTTACATAGTATATATTATGTACAAATGTATATACTATAATTGTATAGTATATAAATGTATATATTATAACTAATTATAATATATGTATATAGCATACAAATTATATATATCTGTATGTAATTAGAATGCATCTTTTTAGGCTAAAAAATTCTTTTCTTGCATTTCAAAATTTCATAATTAAGGAATCAAGCCATGCGAGATAAAACACAGTTATTATCGGGGCTGGCCCCATGGCCGAGTGGTTGGGTTCGCACGCTCCGCTGCAGGCGGCCCAGTGTTTCGTTGGTTCGAGTCCTGGGCGCGGACATGACACTGCTCATCGAGCCACGCTGGGGCGGCGTCCCACATGCCACGGCTAGGGGGACCCACAGCGGAGAATATACAACTATGTACCGGGGCGGGGGGCTTTGGGGAGAAAAAGGAAAAAATAAAATCTTAAAAAAAAAAAAAAAAAACACAGTTATTATCTATTCAAATAACAGTCTTCTTATTAAAATGAAAAAAAAGATTCTCATATAAGTAAGAAACAGTAAGTTCTTTGTCATTCTTTCTTAACGAAGCTAATTTCTTTCATAAGTGCCACTTTACTTTAGTTCTAATCTGTGTTTCGTCCTTCACAGTATTGACAAATTCACAGTTCACTTCTTTGAAAGTAAGATTTCATGGCTTTTATTTCTCTCTTCACATTTATGAAGAGGCACCTCTATTGTGCAAACTTTTGTTGCTAGAGTCTGACTAACAGTTTCACTTTCTCTAAATAAAGTTTCACAGATCTTTAGTAAATGTTAATTACGTGGGATCAAATCCAAATCTACATGTTTATCTTTTTTAAAAAAAATATTGTTAAAGCAGTTTTTATGAACTAATTCCAATGTTTTACTACATTTATACTCAAAGCTACAGCTGAGTGTATAGTAAGGTGCAGCCACCAGGGAGGCACAAAGCCTGATAGAAATGTCCAAACCCAGATGATTGCACAGGAGAATATTACCCAGACGTTCAAATAAGCAGAATTAACAGTAATTTTACAAATGTCTCCTAGAAATAGTAGAGGGATGGATGGATAATTCCCAACTCATCTTGAAGAGGCCGGTATCACCCTGAGATTAAAACTAAAGACCATTCAGAAAAAGAAAATCACAGAGCAATAGCTCTCATGAAGTTACGTAGGATAATCCCAATAAACTCGACAAAATCTCACTAACTTGAATAGCAAGGGGAATTTATGCCAGGTGTACGGGCTGCTTCCATGTTTGAAATCAATCTACGTAATTCACCATATCAACCATCCAAAAAAAAAGAAAAGTCTTATGATTTTATCGTTTGAAATAGAAAACGTATCTAACAAAATTCAACACCCTTTTGTGATAAGAACTCTCAAGACAATAAGATTAAAGAGAGATGTCCTCAACCTGGTAAACAGAATCCACAACAACCTACAACTATCACATTTAGTGGTCAAAGCCTGAATACCTTCCCCCATAAGTAAGAATAAGGCAGCAATGTCCTTTCTTGCCACTTTTTGTAGCCTAGACACACACACATGGGTGTATTTATAACTGGTGGAATCTAGGCAAGCTCTAGGGCGCCTTCCAATGTAATGTCCTGCTTCTGATCTTGTTCTAGGTACACAAGATGTTAACATTGGTGCTGCAACTTCCTATGAATCTGTAATTATTTCTAAATAAAAATTTGTTTTAAAAAGGCAAAAAACCCCACAAACCACCCAGCAGTAAAGGAAGAGAAAATGTTTAAGGTGTTTTGGGACAACAGTATAGAAAACATCAGAATAAATGCTTGGGTAAGTCTCCTTGATTTCTTTGGTTTCCTTATTTTCTTATTCACTTGTATGATTTTTTCATCTTACTATTCTGAATTTCCACGATCAATAATGCATTACTTCACATTGTGTCAAGGGCAATGCTTGGTGAATCAAGAATAAAAACTGTATCAAAGTGAGATTTCTCTCTATCACAGGATTCAGTAGTAATCCTACTTAGGTAGCAAGTGACAGCCAATCAAATACCTTTCTATCTTCTCTGGACTTTTTATCTGCCCTTTTTTCCTTCACTTTCCTAGCACACCGTGGCTTGGTTCTTTATGTGGGAAGAAAAATCCAGCCTCTATTCCTGCTCAACCTGGCAAGAGGCTGCATTCAAAGCACCCACTCGGCTGACTTTGGACTCCTTGTACTTCAAGAGCGGGGTGGAGGTGGTGCCACCCACGAGGCAGGGGCACACTTGCTACAGGAAATGGCTTGTACATTTGGAGAAACTCAACAAACACTATAGCACATTAATGCTGAGTGGAATAAAATCCGGGTATTACAGGTCCGGTAAAAGCAGAATGCAGAGTCTGCCTCCAAAATAATTTCACAAAAATGTCACATTTCTTTATGTAATAGCTTCTGGTAAATTATATCCAGATATATATTTCAACTGAGGAGGCTATACTCAGAAACTAATCATTGTTGCTGGCTTTCATTTAGTTGGAAATTGTGAGAGGTTAATAGAAATTTCCAGATCATACGGGATATCCGATAGCTCCAGTAGCTTTATTTTGTATAAGGATGATTTCTGACATTCATTTGCAGGTAGCACTAGTCTGACTAATAACAATTTCATTCACATGGATTCAAGTCACAATGTTTTCTAGAGAGATAGTGTAGAATGAACATTTAGCAGTAATTTAGATGATGCGAAGAAGCGTTATGTAGTTAATTATGGTATGCTTCAATGACAGAAAAATGCTGACAACTTCAATTGTAGCATACCTAATAATGTTATTTGGAAAAATTGTCTATACCACAGATGTTATAATTCTTACATCTTTATGAGAGAGACCAGCTTGGATTTTGCATATGTGGAAATTGATTTTTCCCAGTTGCATATATTACCATAGAATGATAAATTTTCTTGAATTGTAACTGAGATATTTTCTTGACCTCAAAATCAAAGCGAAGAAACAAGTTACCAATATAAACTGGAAGATATAAAAGAGATTTCATTTCACTTGTAATCGAAGGACGTGAACTCATTTTATTTAGAAATAAAACTATTTCCTACAGCTACGTCATGCAGGTGGTTGGCAATAAGAAGGGCTTGTCTCGGATTGTCATTGGTGATTTGGGGTCTCCTTTAAGACACTCCACTTTATACTTATATTTAATAAAAGGCAGGCCAGCATAGGTATGGAAATTTGAGGCTTTCAAGTGGAACTGAATGGGGTTTGGATCCTTGGATCACCAGTCCCTCGTTATGGAAACTTTCATGCCTTAGACTCCTTGGGTCTCCGTGGGTGAGAAAGATACCTATCACGCAGTGTTCTTTTAGCATGCAATCACAGTATATGGTATACGTCTCTTTAATTGTGACCAACAATTGATGAAACCACACCCAAGGAGACTTGCATCACCGGTCGAGTGTCTATTCACAAGAAGAACCTGTGGGCTTTCTGTACTCCGTTGTGAGAGTGTTTTGCAAACATCTGGAGGAGCGACCTTAAGAGTCATCTTCGGGTCTAACACGCAGGCAAACATGATCTCCATCCTTAGGACCCTTGGGCCTCTAGCCTGGCGGGTAGGAGCCATCAATGTCATGACGGTTGCCTTAGGTCTTCCCTCTTGCCCACAACCGTCCATGTATTTTATCTGTTGAGATTATTAGATGTGAGGAATTGAGACCCCTTCAACTCTAATGCCTCGAGCACCAGTAAGGCCACTGAGATTAGCAAATAAAAATGCCTGAAGAAAATAAACATTCCTCTCTCTTCCATGCAGCAGTTTTCCTACCATAAGAGGCATCTTTCTGTTACTCTTAATGTTACGTTATTTGACATAACAGTAGTTTTACAAGTGACCATTAATGAGTATCTAGAGGTTCAAATTTTGACTCTCCTAACATCTGAAATAAAGACATGCAGAGAAAGAAACTATCACTTAGAAAAACCTAGGTAAACTTTTTTTTGCCGAGGAAGATTCGCCCTGAGCTAACATCTGTGCCCATCTCCCTCTGTTTTGTATGTGGGTTGCTGTCACAGCATGGCTGATGAGTGGTGTAGGTCTGTGCCTGGGATCTGAACCCACGGACCTGGGCTGTCGAAGCAGAGCACGTCAAACTTAACCACTAGGCCACGGGGCGAGCCCCATAAGTACACTTTTTAGTAAACTCTACTTTATATTATCAATTACGAGTACTATTATGTAATTTTTGTCATTGAAACAAAAAGTTTTGTTAGCAGTTAATAAGAATAAACAAAATTGCTAAATAGTTAAATGTTTGTTATATGACTGGGCAAAGCCCTTTATAATCTCATGAATTGGTCCTATTCTTACAGTTCCCATCTCACAGATAAGGATGACTGAGGCTTAAAGTGGTAACTCGAAAAATAACTCACAAAGGAAACTGCACTGTTGCCTACTTCACCATATTGACTCCCATAGGCCTTTGCATTTTATTTATAACAAAAAACCTTATTTATAACAAAGAACCAAAAATTAATTACACAAAACATCGAGGTTCCAACTCTTCCTCTTTCCTCTGCTAGCATTTTGCCCAGATTCTGGAAAAACACTATTTATCTGTATCAATATGAATTGTGTACATATCCATATTTTCCAATATATTATAGAATATTTATAAATTTGGGGGACCGCTCATGCATTATCTCATTTCTAACACCTAGTAAGGTATTCAGCACATAGTGGGACTGGCTTTGATGGGCTTAACTTATATTTTCAATAGAGCATTTAAGATTATAGTAATGATACTAAATTACCTCAAAAAGTAACTTTTGCTTAAAGAATCCAAGGATTATGAGACAAGTAAAGTGAGAGAGAGAAAGAGAGAGAGAGAAATTGAGATTCTATTTAAATACCATGGGCTTCATTTATCAGAAAGATCCAGCTTTTCAGTTATTGTAATCCCTTCATTGCTTCCGTCGAAGTTAATATTATAATGTGAATGCAGGTGAGATTCACGGGGGGAAATGTTTTAACTTAGAAGCAATACAACTTTCAAATAAACTCAAGCATTCTATAAGCATGCATTTAGATCAAATTGACAAACTAATGCAAATTATCTCATCTATTCATTATAAGAGTTGCCAAGTAGATTTAGGAATGCAAGAATACTGTTGGCTGAGTTAGAAGATTAGCATAACTTTGCAGAAAAATTTCTCATAACCATTTTCTTCCATTCTTCATTTGACCCATGCACCAAATGCAAAGACGCTTTTGTACTATCAGCTTTAGAAGGCGCTATATACAAACTGGAGGCGATCAAATAAAGAGGGAAAATCATTCATCACTGAAGACTTTTCCCTTGCCTAACATCTTGCTGCTTAACAAATACCCTGCCTGAATTGCTAAATCATTTGTGCCTCACCAGTTGGTGATAAATATAACAAAAAATGGAATTTTCATAAATGCAGTAATCCAAAAATACCCAGGCGAATGTATAAAAGGCTTAGTAAGCCACGGTATAACTTAAGAATGAAACTCTTTAAAACAGCCATTGGCTGAATTTACCATTTTATACTGATAGTTGTCTGAAGGGAATGATATATGAAAAAGCAAATCAAACATCTATTTATATTTAAGGAGATTTGAACAATGTATTTCTAGCCAGAGGAAAAATTATGTTTTAATGCTTCAGTTGAAAAATTTATATTATAACTGATCAAGGTATTTAACACTGTGGAAATATATATCTTTGACATTTGGGGAAAATAATGGTGTATGTTGAATCCATTTCAATAAGGAAAGAAATACTGCTCTACTGGCTCTATATTCCTTTCAGTTTCTACATATTTATGTACCCTTCCTTGCTCTGCCTTTTTTTTTTCTGAGAACAAAATTGGTAACCACCAGTTTTCTATAAGTGATATGTCCTTGCACCAGATGATAATAGCGCATATGGTCATGTATATTCATTTTATGAATACAGGTTAGAAGCTAAAACATGAAAATAAGCACTTCACAAAGTGTTGCTTGGATATTATCTCTCCAGTTGTGATTTAAACAGACACGAAAGCAAGCAAATAAAAGAGGGAGTTGAAATTTTCTAAGTATCGCCTATTAACAAATATCACAAAGATGAAAAAACACGAAGAACGCATTCTCAAGAGTTTTAATGTATATGAAAACTGTCATTCGGCTGACACTTGATTGACGTGAAATCTTAAACTTGTGGGACCATGAGGATGGCGCAGTGGAGGGGCCTGTAAGGAGAGAGATGCGTTTCAGGTCTGTGGATTTCAAACACCCTCACACCTGGTTTGGAGGGTCAGATGTGTTACCAGGCAACAATGACCAGCAGTGACATTGCTCTCTGGCTACCGCCACCAATTAGTGTCTCCATCCCCTGAAGTCCTCTCCTTGGAAACTGGCCCCTCAGATTTCTGTCTTAGCTTCTCTTTTCCCCAAGATGCTTTATGATGCAAAATTCCTTCATTTCCCCCAACATCATTCCCCACATCATTTTGCTGCGAATGCTTTCTGGTAGGGACTAGAAAAAAGCAACTTGGATAAATAATTTGCACTATTTCAAAAGTATGTCACTAAGAGGAAAGGGTGCTTTCTGCTGTCGTTCCTTGAAATCATGGCTATTCCTCCTGGCACTGAAGTATCAATGGATTGCAAACTGGGACATATATCTGTCCAGAGATTTAAAAATTAAATGTGGAAATATTTTTGACATAGATCGATGTGCTTGATTTTGAAAACAATATATCGCAGTATATACCCTTAGTGTACACAGAGGACTGCTATCTGTCCATTAAGCTAGTCAATAAATATAGAATATTGAATGCAAACTATGCACCAGGACAGATATATGGGCGGGAGCTTGAAAGAGGGTGTTTCTGCTGCACCTCAGTTCCAGTGAGGCTGGCCTCAATGGGACAATGAAGGCTTCCTATGGAGTCTTTAGGACACACCCCAGAGCTGAATCCAGATCCAAAGAAGCTGACAGTCGGGAGGCATGGCTGGCTGGCTACTCCGAGCTCTGAATGAAGACACATGTCTGCATTGGGAAAGACCTGCCATGCCATAGATCAGATGTGATTCACTTTGGAGAGAGATGTGGTTCAGCAGAGAAACAGAGCCAATTTATGTAGATATGTATAAGAGGAGATTTATTATGGGAATTGGCTCAGGTGACTATGAAGGACAAGTCCCCATCTACGGCCTGCAAGTTGGAGACCCAGGAGAGCTCGTGGTGCAATTCCTGAGGCCCCAGGAGCACCAGTGTCCAAGCACGAGAGAAGCCGGATGTCCCGGTAGAGAGAGCACATTCACCTTTCCTCCACCTTCTTGTTCTATCAGGCCCTTGAGAGCCTGGATGGTGCCCACGCACAGTACGGAGGCTGATCCTCTTTACTCAGTCTGCAGATTCAAACTCTGATCTCTTCCAGACACGCCCTCACAGACACACTCAGAAATAACATTTTACCAGCTATCTGGGCATACTTTAGCCTGGTCAAGTTGACACTTAAAATTAATCATTACGATCCCTAAGCATCAACATAAAATAGCCTCTTTCCTATGGGCCAGGGATTATAAACTCAAATCTAAATTCCTCAAAGAGAGAGAGAAGTAAACACCACTTATTCTAAAAATGCCAGTGAAAAGAAATAGAGCAAAAACAAAGAAAATGGGAGAAAGAGAATAATAAAATGAAATAAATGGAATGAAAATTAGAGTCATTAAAACCAAAAACGGTTCTTGGAATATGCATTAAAGTGTTGTTATTATTTATTAAATCATTGAAAGCCTTCCAGTCAAGATTTCAGATGACCGCAGCCTTGGCTGGCATCTCGGTTACAACCGCGAGGGAGGGCCTGAGCTAAAACCATCCAACGAAGTCATTTCTGCATTTCAGGTCCACAGAAACTGTGAGATGATAAATGTAAGTGGTTTCAAGCCACCTATTTTTAAAGCAAAAATAGATGAATGATACTAATGGAAAGAGAGCGGTAAACTAAGATACATATGTGTACGCAAGTTACAAACATGTAGATACGTGCATGAGTAATATAGGGAATATTTATAAGGATTGAAAAAGAAAGATCAATATTTCTTTTTTTTCACAAATAAATGGTGGTCTACATAGAATACTTAATAGAATCAATAGGCAAAATGAGAAAAAAATAAGTTGTATGGTAAATTTGCTTGATACGTGATTAACAGGAAAAGTAATTGGAATTTCTACATATCAACAACAGTTATAATTTATAGTTGTAAAAGGTAGTGCAAATAATAAAAAAGATACCGTTTACAACAGAAGGAAAATCTGATACCTATAAATAATAAAAAAAGGAAAATGCGTAAACTTTTCATATAATTATAAAGACATTAGTGAAATACATCAAGGTAGACTTAAGAAAGACATATAATACATGCTGGGACAGGCAGACTCAATTTCATAAAGGTGACAGTGCTTCTGAAATTGATTTATAGACCAAATTCAATTATTTTCTTTACCCAATAGAAAGATTAAGTAAATCTGATTTTATTCCTAAATTTATAGGGAGAAGTCGAAGTCCTATAATATCAACACAGTTCTGAAAATAGCATGGTAGGGAGCTTGCTGTATCAGAGAGCAGAATTTCCTGAATAAGACACAACAGGGACAAATCTAAAAAGAAATAATGGATAAATCTATTTAAATAAATTAAACTTTTAGACTTCTGAGTAATGGAAAAAGTGAAAATACAAGCTACGTTGTGGCAGAAGATAATTTCCGCTTACTTTACTGACAAATGCTTAGGATCCAGTCCAGCAAAGAGTTCACACGAATCTAAAAAGAAACAAACAATGTGATGATAACGTGACAGGAAAAGAAGGGCAAAGGAAATTCAAAACCAGGAAATCATGTTCCCAAAACATATTATAATCATCTCAACCTGATTAGTAGGCAGGGAAGAGAAAACTCAAAATAAAGTGAGATACAATGTAACATCCACCAAATTGCAAATAAAAATGAAAAATTTACTAATGCTAAATGTCATTGAGCATGGGAAACTCATCTACCCATTTAGATTGTCAGATCCTGCTAACAAAAATCTGGACCAATATTAGTAAATATCTGCCCTATTTGAAGACACTGTTTGACACATCAATCCTCTCTTCAGCATATATGCCAGAGAAACGTATGCACACAAGCTGTAAAAGACATTTAAAGAAATATACTCAGAATTAGTAATAGCGAAAAATTGGAAAAATGTTATCAGCAGGAGATTGAATCAATAATAGCACATTGCATATGGTAGTTCAAATGAATGAGCCTAAGATATATAATTTGCCAAGACGGAATGTCAAACACATGTTGAGGGAGAAAAGCAAGTTATTGAAGTGTCTTAGTCAGTTCGGGCTGCTACAAAGGAATAGCATAGACTGAGTGACAAACAGCAGACATTTATTTCTCAGCTCTGGAGGCTGAGAAGTCCAAGATCAAGGTGCAGGCAGTATCAGTTTTAGGAGAAAGTCCTCTTCCTGGCCGTCTTCATGAGTTCCCCTGCATAAGGCAATTCCAGGATACCTGAGTGTTTGCTGTCTGGCCACGGAATCCTTGTTTGCGTGATAAGAAGGAATCAATTCATGAGCCCATCCTCAAATTTCAGGGGAACACTAATGTGTTTCTTAACTGGTGTTAATAAGAATTGCGTGTTCTTTTTGATACACTCTGAAAGGCCTGAGATCTCCAGTGTTATATGTCTGAATTAGTTTAATTAGTCATCTCTTGTGATAGGTATTTAAAATCTGATTTAATGGTAACTCATAAAATAATAAGATAAAGATATTTTTAGTCATGTTATATGCATGGTGATCAAGCTTAAGCTTATTTTTTTTTTTGAGAGAGAGAAAGAGAGATAAACCTAGGGGTCATTGAATAAAACTAAACCACAAGGAGCTGTAAAAGTCCTGTTTTCTAATTAAGTGATAATAGAATCTTTACGCTATTTTATGAGGCAATAACCCAGTTCCTGAGTGGATGAACTATAAGTCTAAGGACCAAGTTCTGTATCCAAAGAATGAAAGTAGGTTATTTCCTCATAAAATAGTTCCTCAGAAGCATTACTGCTATAAAGTCTTGTGTGGGCAAATGCTTTTCTTCTTTTCCAAAGGCCAGCTAAGAAGGTGACTGTCTTGTCTAAATGGATGTACCACCCTCAACTCTCCCCATGGGATTGGTGAGTATGCTGAGACAGGAATTAGAGGTTAATGAGGAAGATGGACAACGATGGAAAGCAGATATAAATCCAGTGGGTGACTATTCTCCTAATGCCTTATTTTATTTTTAACTAGCATATAAAATCCACACGATCCAGTTGGTATTAAAAACTGCATTACCAGGGATTAGCAAAATCGAGGGCTTGGTTTTAGCTTAATATATATCTAGTTGCAGCCAAGCCAAGTTTGGTATTTTGTACCAAGGCTTTATATTATAAAATGACTAAACAGAGAAAAATGATGGCACTTTAAAAAAATGCCGTAGAAGACTGGGGAGAAGATTACTAGTCATCTTAATGAATTTATAAACAATAAAGATAGAGATTGAAATTCATGGGAAAATGAGTAATGAAAAGATAGTAAATAAAGTGTTGCAATATTATCTTCTCAACTCACAGCAATGGAGAGGTAATCTGATTACAAGCACAGATGTCTAGAATTTTCATTGCACAGGTTGCTGATTAGGGAATACTGTATCTACTCTCCAAGCAAGCACTTGAACTGAGAGCGCTATTCCACTTGGAATACTTTATTTTTCATTATACGCTCAATAATAATGTGATTAAAAAACAAAATTGCCTTTAAATTTTTAAGTTGCTCTTCATGTTCTTCATTCCGGGGGGAAAATGGAAACGATGTGGCTTCCCTACGTTCTCAAGGATTGCACCGAGCCCTACAACTCACCTAAGAAATTGAATTTGTGCCTGCAATAAATAAAATTATTTTTGACACACTTATCGTAAAAAAAGACATAATGGAAGCTGATATGCAAAAGGTTATGCTAAAGTAGCATTTTGTGACTCCCTGAAAATCCTGCTGACAAATAGTCACATTCCACAAAGTGATACTGACTGATGACTTGGTTAACCTGGGCAGTGCCAATGGGAAAACCCACACAGAGAAAGGATGGACTGGTTTTTCAGATGCATTCAGAAGTGGAAAATCTTGAACATATCTCCCTTGCTCACTCATTGCTAGAGCACTCCTTCTAATCTGGAAATGCATTTTTATGAGAAGGATCCATATCAGCGTTGTAAAAATATGCAAGCAAGGAAAATAGAAAGATAAGGGCCAAACTTTACCAATTATCTCACTACGGAGAAAAATGTCTCAGAATCTCTTTAGGTGTGTTGGCAGAAGCACACACCTAGAGAGATTAAAAGAAAAATAGAGAGGTAAATAGACATTTTTAACAAAAATGGGACCCTACTCTACACAGGGCGTTTCTCGGATCAAATTTACATTGATTGAATTTATTACAAGAAAAATAGAGATGAAGAAAATATTGAAATTAAGATACATGTTTCTTTACTTAAGTGCACATTACTCAAAGTTATTAAAAAACATCGAGTTTATTGCAAAAATACCAGAACGGAGCAATCATCCTTGTCACTACAAACTTCCGTTTTTAGATCGTGAGTGACCTCCTGATATGAAGGGAAGGGATGACAGGCTCTTCCCGATGCACGCTTCTCCATTCAAGACTCCTGCTCAACTTTGGAAGTGTGCATAGCAATGACCTTCTTATCTAGAATCCTAAATCTCACTCTTGTTTTGTCTTCGATCTGTATCGAGACAGACACAACGCTCAGTGCCTTTCCTTGGATCATAACTTTGACATTCTTAGGTTCTTCATCGTTATTCACTTTAACTTGGTTGGTATTTATGCTCATTTCTTTTCTATCAAGGCTTGCATATGCTCGACGTCTTTGTTCTTCCTTTATGTCAGCTCTCCATTGCCTCCTTGAGTTGTCACAAATGTGTGAGGACAACTTCCTTGCTCTCAATTCCTTAATTCCTCATGCTCCCTGTTTCGGATGCAGATTTGCTGATTCTGATCATCATAACCTTACAATTGGTCTCATTGCTTTCCCAGTCTTTTATGATCACTCTTGCAGTTGACTGCAGTGTTTTCGAGAGTTGGAATGAATCTTCCCTGGATGCTATTTCCCCACCTTAGTAGACCATGCATGTTGTCTGAGAAAGAGTTAACTCAGAAGGCCTGGGCTGTGCAAACTCTGCTTATTCCTAAGAAGGACCAGTTTTCAGACCAGCCCTTGGATTTGGATTTGCATGTGGATAGCATCAAATTGCTGTTTCTGCAAGGGCATAAGTGCTGGACAACTCCTTTTTCACTATCTTCTGCTCTCCTACAATCTCCTCTCCTTTTTATTTAGTGAAAATTATTTCTTGTTTTGTTTCACTGGACCTTTTCTCTTTTTCTCTCTGCCTTTCACAGCACCAAAACTCTGCTCAGATGGGGCACAGAAATCTCAGGGCACTTAACCAAAGGACTATTTCTAGAAGATCACTCCCTGCCTATTTAATTCCTTTTTATATTATTTACTTTTTCCTCTCTGATGTCCAAAGGAAAATCATTTTCTTTTTTAGGTTTTTATCATACTGTTCTACTTAAGTTCTTTCCAAAGCACTTCACTTATTTCTTCCTTGAAATTTCAAATTCTTTCATTCTATTCTTCTTCTTTCTTTGTGGAAGGAAATAGTAGTCAACATAAATGTGTGTGTGAATTGTGTGTGTGTGTACATATACCATATATCTGATTCGAAATACACATAGGAATGAAGACCTCAGACTTGACAATTAAAAACAGCATGGCACAGAAGTCATCTTTGGTGCTTTTCCCCTAAGATATACTTAAAATACTGACCTAATACTACCGTCTTCCTACTACTGACTTTTAGCACCCAACTATGAGCACGACTAGAAAAATGCCAGCCTTTCCCACAGTTTATTGAGCAGCAGGATTTTATATTTTTATCACATCGCTGTACCTTAGCAGATGCACATAGACGGTTCTAGTTATTGAATTCATCAGAATTTTTAAAAAAGATTTAAACCTGAAGCAGTAACTTGGAGGATGTGGAATAAACTTTGTGTGGTTGTGGATGTGTCAGGAGCGTTGTTGCTTCTCTGCTGTCCCACTCACGTCTGGTTGAGGCCAACTGGGTCGCACCCCATCTTCACGCTCTGGTCTCAGATGTCATGCACTTGCCGCTGACGCATCGAAGGCTGCTGTGAACAAGGCTTGTTCTTAGGAATAGAAAGTGCTTTCTGTGTCCTTCCCAGGGAACTTGTCCGGGACCCTGATGGTGCGGCTCTTCTTCTCAGCCCCCGGTGGTCCTGCCGAGCCTCGACCATCAGACCCCAACCTGGAGGGTCCACCATGAGGCATCTGACTTCTGTCCTCAGCCTTCACCTCAGCTCCTTCACAAACACTTAATTCTCAGCCACTTTCTATATAGCCCAGAGTGACAAGGGAACTTCTGGATTTCTTCCCCACAAAATGATTTCGGAGAACAAAGAACTGGGGAACAATCTTCCCACAATTCTCAGGGACTCTCCAGATCATCCGGTGTCTTGGGATACTCACTCCCCACGCTCAGCATCAAAACCCCACCTCTGGTTTTTATACCTGACTGCCCATCACTTTCTCTTCTCCCTTCCATTTGCCAGAGCCAGAGGATTTTGTTCTTCCCTTTATTGCCTGGAGAGACATCTTCTCAGCTCCTTTGTCTTCAATTCCTGTATTTCCTGATTGTATACAATCAAGGGAACTCAGTCAATGCACCTTCACGACCCTTCCTCCACCCTCCAACCACACCTTCCATCTCGAGTCAGGCTTTCCTCTCCAGGATTTGTATTATAATGGGATTGAGTCCATCAATGTAACAGAGCATTATTCTCATTCTCTTTATTTTTGGTTTTGATTGTTATTTGCAAGAGCTCTTCCTTGTTCCCTGTAGACTCCACAGAAAGGTCACACCATTCAGTGGAAAGAACAAGCTTCTTCCTCTGCATCTCCTGCTCTGTCACAGACCTTTGTTATTTTCATGGTCCTTCCCTACATGTCCCATCTCTTTATCTTTGCCCCATCACTCCCTGAAGGCCACGCATGTGTCCTGCCCTGACATCCCAGAAACGTGTCCTGTTCACATTCATCAGAAGGTCCCAGTTCTATTGTTCCTCTTCTCCTTTTTCTGGAATCTTCTAGCTGACCCTTGCCACTTCTTCCCCTTTATTTTGTTGGTTGTACGGAATTTTTCAAGAATGTGCTCCAGGGGCTGGCCCAGTGGCGTAGTGGCGAAGTTCACATGCCAGGGGTTTGCTGGTTCATATCTCAATTTCAGACCTACGCACTACACATCAAGCCATGCTGTGGCGGCCTCCCACATAGAAGAGTTAGAAGGACTTACTTAGGCTAAACAACTATGTGCTGGGGCTTTGGGGAGAAAAAAGAAAAACAGGAATATTGGCAACAGGTGTTAACTCAAGGCCAATCTTCCTCAGCCAAAAAGGCACACCTTAAGAAAAAAGAATAGGCTCCCTATCACCATAAATAAAAAAAACCCTATATATAATTCCCAGTTTATAAAACAAAATATCCTGCCATTTTCTCTACTTCTAAAACATGTCTGCTTTCTACAAAGCAGACTCAGTAATTTGGGGGGTGGGGGGAGGTATACAGTATAACCTCAGAGAAAGAGGGAAAGGTTAGCTCTGATTGGTTGACATAAGTGACAGTTTCATAACTGATTTCCCCAAACCTCCAACTGTTGCATACGGTCTCATAATCAGAACACATCATCCATTGTAAAGTCAGTACTCTTAAGCCTCCAATTTAAACCGCTGGTGGTCACTAATATTTTCTCTGAAGTCTGTTTTTCATTCTTCTGACATGGTGTGGTAATCTTAACAAATCCAATTACTGAGGGTTTTTTTATTTTCTTAAATTTTAAGGTATTCATTCATCCCTCAAATATTGATGGATGACTACATCCTGAGGATGGTACAAGGACAACAGCGCTGTGCAGGAGGCCCTGAGGAGGAATTCCACATGCAGCGAAGGGCTCACAGCGATATGTCACACTGACCTTTGTTTCCCAGTGAGAAGGTGGAATGACATCAGGAGCTAGGCACAAGTCCACAGCATTTTGGTGTTTAGACTTGCTGTGTTTCTTTGTGTTTCTTAAACCTCTGGCCATCTGAAAGGACCTCCTTCAGACATCAACATTGTTTTGGGTGTCCTTCCCGGGTGCACAGCCTAGAGGTTGATCTGCCAGTCATTCCAACAATTTCATAATCACTTAATCCCCTATTTAATTTTTCTGTTTAAAGTAACTCAAATTTTCTCACAAAAGAACCCTGACTATCTTGCTTTCTTACTAGCAGTTGCATTTACACGTGTATTCTTTCTCTTACTTCTGCATTTCATTCCCACTATAATCCTTATCGAACAATAAAAAAAGTTTTTATAATATATAGATTTTGAGTTTTGCCAAGGTTTTATACATTTATTAAAATAACTATATAACTTTTTTCTTCTTTGAACAGTTAACATAGAAAACTACAGTGATTGATCGTGAAATGCTCAACTAGTCTTGCATTCCTGACTTAAAGCTACTTGGCCATGATATATTCTTCTTATTTTTTTATTGTTGGATGATGCAATAGCATTGGGCACTGGTGGATATACAGGTATCAGCATTGGGCACTGGTGGATACGGAGTTATCAGCATTGGGCACTGGTGGATA